>NC_031770.1:45934423-45978137 GCF_001522545.3 Parus major | reverse complement strand
CACCAGGCAGAGGTGGTGGAGGGGGCACAGCTACACCAGGCAGAGGTGGTGGAGGAGGGGGCACAGCTACACCAGGCAGAGGTGGTGGTGGAGGGGGCACAGCTACACCAGGCAGAGGTGGTGGAGGGGGCACAGCTACACCAGGCAGAGGAGGTGGTGGAGGAGGAGGGGGCACACCTACACCAGGTAGAGGTGGTGGAGGAGGTGGTGGGGGTACAGCTGCACCAGGCAGGGGTGGAGGAGGGGGTACAGCTGCACCAGGCAGAGGAGGTGGTGGAGGAGGAGGGGGTGGAATGCTCCCTCCAGGCAGAGGTGGGGGAGGTGGTGGCAGTCCTGCTCCAGGAAGCGGTGGTGCTGGGGGTGGCAATCCCAGGCCAGGCAGAGGAGGCGGTGGAGGAGGGACACCAGCTCCAGGTAAAGGTGGTGGTGGAGGGGGAGGTGGAATACCCCAACTGGGCAGAGGAGATGGGACTCCTGCTCCAGGCAAAGGTGGTGGTAGAGGTGGTGGAGGGAATCCAGGACATGAGAGGAGATGAGCTGGAGGCGGCACTGGTATCTCCCCACTTGGCAAATGTGGAGGAGGAGGGACAGGTGACATCATGGAGCCTGGGAAAGAGTGGTCCAGATGTGTCACTGCTGAGACAGCAGAAGAAGGGAGTCCTGAGCCAGGCAGGGGTGGTGGCAGTGGCAATCCTGCCGTAGACATGGGAGTAACAAAGGAATGGCCATGTGCTCCAGACAGGGAGGCAGCCTGTTCAGTCACTGGCAGTGATAGGGGAATGCTACATGTGGGCTCTGAGGGCAAGGAAGGGGGATGTTCACTACAAGTTACATCTACAGTACTTAGAGGCTGTTGGGAAACTGACATTGCAGTCTCTCCTTCAAATGCAAGGGACAAATCAACTTTGGGTCCTGGAAGAGGTGACTGCGGTTTACTCTGTACTGATTGGCTTGCATCCAATGGCACTGAGATTAGCTTCGGTGACAGAATTAAGGAGATTTCAGAACAAAATGTGGGCTGTAGTTCTAGAGCTGGCAATTTCTGAGTAGGCCCTTCAGTTTTGCCCCCTTCTAAGTGCGGTGGTGGGGGTGGCTGTGGCAGTGCACTGGCTGAAGGCATTGTATGTGTTAAATAATCCTCTGTTGGTGATGTTTGTACGGATCTCGCCTGTGACACAGTCCTGGGTGTGGTCTCCTCTTCATTCCTTTGAAGAGTCACACTGCCGAGTTCCCCAGAGTCTGCATGTGCGTGATCATTTTCCTGCTCCCTCCCAGCAGTCTGTACCTCTGCAGCAGGGAACTGTTTCTCTAGTTCTGCAATTTTTGTCCTCAGATCCTCAATAGTTTGCTCAAGTTGCTGGATGACACTGGCACGCTCCTCAGATTTCACCTCAAAATCCTCCTTTCAAAGAAAACAAATAATAAGCTCAAAAGAGAATACCATTCATCACCATATAAAAAATTAAATTTAGATCAAGAATATTAGATCAAGAATACTACTATTCTAGAGGTTCAAAATTAAGCTGGTTATACCAAGGCTTTATAAAGTGAGGAATCATTTTGGCTAGCTCCATTTTAAGTGGAAGAAGACAGTTTAGGAAATTTACTTACTTCAGTATGACACTACCTTCATCAGTATAAGCATATTTTAGACTGTAATTATACTTGTCAAAAGCAAAAATCAGTAGCAACCCCTCCCTCCCTGCAAATTCCCTGACTGAGAAAACAACCAGCTGCCAAGCACAAATACTGCAAGCATTTGCCTGCACGTGGATATGAAGAGATGGTGATGGGAGGGCTGAGCACTACTTTAATTGTGTTAATTGAAAAAATGCTAAGTGGTTCTTTAAAGGGATGCGCCATGCATAATGGACTCAGCATAGTATTGACCGCTGTATTTCAATATACACCTTAGTGATACAACACAAATCAGGAACGCAGAACACTACAAAAGCTGTCTTTTGGAAAACAGCTGAATCTCAGAACAGAATAATTCTGCTTTTCTCCAGCCAGCATGACTAGGGAAGAAAAGAAGCAAGAAAAAACTAAGGGAGAGCTTCCGTCCTACCCCAAATTTCTAACTCTGCCAAGCTACAGACCGTTATAGCAAAGATTCCTGCCTGGAATGGTTATTCTGTATTTGACAGGTGTCACATTTTTTCTCTCTTTCTCTAAAGCATCTTATCCTGCCTGCTGTAGACTGAGTAGAGGAACCTAAACCTTAAATGCACATTAATTCCTATATTTTTAAAGAAATACCTGTAACAAACTGTACAAAATTTAATGGATATGTGCTTTCATCCAGACCTGCCAACAGAAGTGTCATTTGTGCTTATTCAAGATTGATGAACAAGAGATAGCCATGACCTTACAACAACAACAAAAAAATCTACTAATAAAGAAATTATTTTTTAGCTGCTTACATTTACTTTTTAGTACTTTTGTTTTCTCTTTCAATTTAAAATATTAGCCAGCATTTCAAGTATTTAGTTGAACTAGGTTGGCCATGCAACAGGCTTCACAGGTGATTACAGCAACCTGTTTAGTGCCTTTTTATTCTCTTTTACCAAATCAAATGCATCTCAAATGAGACCACAGGCTTGCTTAATAGGAAATATTTCAACTATTCAGATTATAGGATTTGTATAGAGGCCTACAAATAAACATATAATATTTGTTACACCAATTGCCTTGATTTGTTTCAAGAAAATAAAAGATGTTTTTCTCATCTTTTGACACATGAAACTATTGAAACATTTTTTTGCTTTTCCTGGAAAAGAAATTTATAATGTTGATCTGGGGATTATTAATAAAATATAATTTTCAATAATACTTAAAAATGTTTCTGCACACAATTGGTTTTCAGACATAAAATTTCAATTTCTTATTTATCTTAGAATTTCTTAGTTTTCCTAAAGCAATTCCAGAAGTAAAACAGCAACATTTAAATCAATTATTGTTTGATTTTGAAGCACCATTATCAAAAAATGATACTGGTGCTTATTGAGATTATTTTTGAGGTTATTGAGATTATTGTTTTGAGGTGCTAAGAGATTATTAATCTCTTAGATTGTTTGAACTTTCTGGAGCAGCAGTTTGAACCAAAATTTATGTATTCTAACTAGCTCTCCTTACATCAGGTTGATGAAAAATGTAAAACAGAGAAAGGAACATGAAACAATGAATAGTGAAGGAGTTAACACAGACATAATAACAAACAGTATAATAATAAGAAAAAAGGCTGAGAAAGACATTTCCATTAGATATTACTCAGTTTTCTTTAATAACTCAGTACTTCATAGCAGCAACAGTTCTGTTGAAGAATTTCTTAATAAAGGAGGAATAGAATATTGCTTATCCCTTTGTTTCATCTGCTCTTATCCCCCTACCAGTCACCTGCAAATACAATAATGCCTATCAGTTCTTCAAAAGGCAACACTATCAAAGGAAATGTGTTGCTAGGATTATTAAGGCCACACACCAGTTTTCAGCTGAGACCAAATCCAGTTTCCCCAGACTGTAATTCTCATCAGCTCCCATTTTAAACTGTAAGAACACTCCACAAAGGTTTTATAAGGGATACAGTAAATTCATTTCTGCCATAAACAAACTGCAGCCAGCAGGATTAAGCACAATATTCAATGGCTCTGAAGAGATTTACCTTAAAAATGGCTGATCTCAGAACAGTTCACTGTTTTAAACACTCTTTTACTCAGGAGATTAGTTTCAACTTTTAACAAGACAAAGTAGTTCTCGAATACTGTAATTCAATGTTCGCTGCAGGAAAAACCTAGAATTCACTGTTCTACAATACAATTTACCCTGCAGATAATGAAATTTCATTCAAGAGAATAACTAGTTTTTCAAGTTTTTTTTTTAAAATAAGCAATCATATCAAGTGATATGAATTAGCAATTCAGACAAGAAATGAAAATGCACTGATGAATTAAAGGGGCTGTTTAGCCATGACCTAAGAAGCAGTGTTTTTGCTGTCCTCAAGATACGGCATTTCAAACAAGCTGGTGATTTCCTATCATGTTATACCTAACAATCACCAACATATCCAGGTTTTCATAGAAACAGCACTAGTATGAACAAACAAGACTTTGATGTGAATGAGGAGATATTTATCCAGAGGATATGATGTACTTAAATTTATTTGGTCTAAAAAACAAGGAAACCAAAAGCAAAACAAAACACAGCCCCAGTATTTATGTGTTTCAGTAATTATTTTAGACAGGGGTATGTTTCATTTAGACTTTTAAGATACCCTCAGAGCAGTTTAATTGGATTTTTGCCTTTGTTCTAGTTTAAAGTCGACCTCTAGATCTGAAGGGGCTTATCAAACAAACCTAAGTCATAGAATGCTTCATCTGTCCTCAACAAAGAAGGAAACCAAACTATATAAATCCAATCAGAAATGAAAATTCTACAATTTCCTTAGAGAATAAGCAAGAGAATACTTAATTTTTCATACATGTAAAGGATGGTCAAAAGCTGTTGACAAGGACCAGAAGACTGAGATTAAAAAACCCACACATAATGAAAAGAAATTTCATTTTCAATCCAGAGCACAATTCCACAGCAGAAACCTATGGGGTTTAAAAGAGATATGAGGAAACTCTGTCTTGCCTAGAGTTCTTACCCAGGACCCAGGTACTGTGGAACAGTCTTCTTTCTGTAAAGAAAGAAAGAAAGGTGGAAGCTTAACCCTTGCTTTATCCTGGTGGCTTGAGTATGAAAGAGTGAGCAGGAAAAAACATTTCAGAGGTGTGTGGCTATAGAACAGTGCACAGCATTTCTCAAACAGGCTGTACGTGTTCCATGTGCAACGAGTTGAATGCTCAGTCTGGGACTGATCTCTTTGGGTCGCACTGCTAGGATTGTTTGTACACGGATCTGGTAATATTTGCTTTACTGGCTAAAGGTTGTACACCTGGATCTGCACATGTACATTACATACAATTCATTCCAATCTTGTCATGTTTTCCACATGTGCATTTCATGTGTCCAGCATAAAGCTGATCTATATAGACAGAGCACGTCCAGGATCTTCAAACATGTAAAACAGCAGATTGCAGCTACCTCCTGCTACAAAGTTGACAACCTAGCTTCTCAGATGAGTGACTGAAACCTATGGACACTTCTGTATCTAAACTAAAGAAAAAAACCCCACATCTGTAAAAGCTATCCCTAGTCTATGTGTATATGTAGACATACATGCATGTGGGTCTGTATAATATATTTGTCTATATCTATCTCAGCTTTCATTCACTTATATGCTTTATGAACAGCCATAATGTATCTTTTTTAAAAATAAACATAACGACGGCTCTTACTGGTAATTTTGACATATTTGAAAAATAAAGACATATTACAGTTTCGTTTTAGAAGTTAATACCTTATACTATTACAAGTCAAAAAGTCGCATCAGTAATTTGATAACTTTCAGCAATTTGTCACTTAGTGTCATGAAATTTCCTCTCTGGATGGAACTTATATTTAAATTATAGGATTATATTTGCTTTGATTTCTTTTTTTTTTGCCAAGAAACTTGACTTTAAGTTTCTCTACATCACAATTGATGAATCAGAGTCTGTGCTGCTACCTAGTTGCAAGAGCACACAGGAAATAGAAGCATACAGTTGTTAAACAGGATTAAGATGGCAAAACACGGCCCATCAGGTCTTCTAGTAAAAGTGTGCCTGGGAGCACTTGGTGGTACTAGCAGTGCACAGGAACTTGGAAGGATGCTCTTTCCAACTGCTCTGTTAATAAATGCCTCTTTTCTACGCGAAGTGAATTTTTGAACGCGCACGCTCACCGAATGGCACAAAGTAGAGCCACAGTAAGAATTTAATTCAGTCAGAGAAATGTGATCTCTATTCAGGTTTCTCTCTTTAAAGCTGTCTCATTCTCAAAGCTACTTCTTGCAACTGCAGATCAACCTTAAGAAAAGGAGACACAACATTTAACAGGCATTTTTAGTGCTACAGTAATTGGCAAATGAGAAGTACTGCTGGAGACTTGATTTGCATTCAAACAAAATAGCATCCATCTAATTAATTCTCACATTTCACTTAATGTCAAGGCCCATTGCAGCATTTTATTTTTACAGCAGTAGAAGTTGAGTCAAAGGTTGGCAAACTTGCCAATAGCATCAGGGAGAACTGCTGAAGTAGAATTAGTTTTGGATACTAGTTTCTTCCTCAGACTACCCAATTAAATCTTTTTGAGAGCAGCTTTTACTATTCTGAAATCGCACATACGGGAACAAGCAGTACACATTTTCACAATAGTCCATTTTTCTTCCTACAAGCACAAGGAAACGATGCAGAGCTCCCCAACATAACAGCAAACAAGCAAGCCCTGAAACAAAAACAGTGTAGTGCATTGCCCTGCCCAAAGTCATAAAACTTATTTGGTAAGCGTGATCTACTCTCCCACTCAATGACACATTGCAACAGATGGGTTATACCAGTCTTCACTTTGCTGGCAATAGACTAGGTAGCTCTTCTTGTCCTAAAGAGCTGGGACATATCTAATCAACCTAGTGGTTTTGTAATAACCCATCAGGTGTGACAAAAGGAACCCAAACCATTAAATGCAGAGATCAATAATTACTGAAATTCAGATAGTTCAAATAAACAAACACAGAATCAACAGGGAACATAAACCTTTGAAGAAAGATGAATGCTTTGCAAATGCTGACTTGGAAAGCTGAAAGTCAGAGGAAAAAAGAGCTGAGTTTCTTGAAGTTTCTGTTCCTGAACAGTTTGAATTCCTTATCCCTGAGCTAAGCATATTTCTGAGGATAAGATCTCAGTTCTTTACAGTACCCGTTTTAATAAATAATCAACTTGAGATACATCAAAGATTGAGAGCATTTTCTCTCTTGAAGGTGTAACTGATAACTTTGTTGGAAAATAACCTTAGGTTATCCCCAGGTTTTACTACAATAGAAACCTCAAAAGAATTTTCGTAGGCTACAGACAAGACAAGGTAAAATAAAATCCCACAGAACCCCTGACCACCCTAAGAGATGCACAGAAGTCAAGTTTAATTACTGTAGTATTACAGAGTATTACTTTAAACCTTCCCAAATAACACTTGTGGAAGCTTAACCCTTGCTTTATCCTGGTGGCTTGAGTATGAAAGAGTGAGCAGGAAAAAAATACGCTCAGAAGTGTGTGGCTATAGAACAGTCCCCAGCATTCCCCAAACAGGCTGTGCATGTTCCATGTGCAATGAGCAATGTCCTGACTAGCACAGGACAGGCTGAAAAAACAATCAAGAAGTCCCTCTCAAATCTTGAAGGTTTCTGTCCTGGCCTAGATGAAATTTCATTCTTGGAGAGGCATGCAACAATACAGCAATAAGTAAGACTTCAAAAAGGGTTTACCTTTCCACATAGCTTAATTATATTATATTATAGCTTAATCATAGCGTATCTCAGAAGTTCATTTAACTGTTCTATCACTCATCCAGTGTAAATAAAAGGTATGTAAAATAAGACTGGATATTGAAAAAAAAGTTGAACTTTATTAATTTTAATACAACTTTATGTTACCTGTTTCTGGTGTCTTATTTATTGTGCTGTGGATTGCAAAGAGACTTCTAGTGCAGATGAAAAGATAGCTAGAACCTAGACACTTATGTCAGCAGTCCATAACCAACAGGTACCTTAAAAGTCACGGATTTCCTTAAAAGTTGGGATAAAAACTGTCTGGATTTATTTTCACCTCGGTATTAGATTGCTTACTGAAATGCCTAACACATGATGAATTGCTTCCTTTCTTCTGTCACCTGTGTTTGTTCTAAAGTATTTCAACTATGATACTAAAGTGTTTGGTTAGTTTTCCTGTGTATCCAGGCCAAGGCAACAATTCATCCCTCTGCTAAAATAGAAAATCTGGCACACCTTCAATATTCCTGCATTGACATATAAGAGAAAGGTGTTAAACCTTTTCACACCAGACCTTTCCCTGATTTTCAATTCCACTTGAAACTGACCAGCAACCTGGAAAGCAGTCACTGTGCAAACTAATTCTATTCTTACTTTAGTGCTCTTTATAGGCAACAATTGTAAGCTTTTATGGTAGAAATAACAATATAGATTCTAGAAGCCAAAATGTGAACATTAATACTTTACATTTGAAGGGCTTGGAATGCCTTTAGTGTGTAGTAGGGAAGATCAAAGAAAGGTAATGATTTTCCAGATGAACTTTGCCACATCCTGATAATCAACTGTCCAGAGTATGATACTTCTTACACAGTACTTGGCCTTTTCATCCAAGAGTTCAGCCAGACCACAGAATGGGAGGCTCACATGTTGCTTTTGTCTTAAGCTTCCAACAGAGAGTAAGCAGCAAAAAATATCCAGAATAAATCTTTGTAGATATAAATTATCCTACTACTTACAACAGAAAAGGTCTGGAGAAATGGAATGCGAGCCTTCACAAATGTATCCATGAACATGCTGAAGGCAGGGGCCTGAAAGTCTCTCACCTTCTTTAACTCTTTAAAAGTGTGAAAGCTACATTAAGAACAAAGCTGTATCACTGAGTGAAAGAACCTTAAAAACAGTGAATCAAAATCAAGTAATCAAAAATGAGATTTAGGTATTGAGAAGTTAACTAAAATCTTTCTGGTATTATGGACATTAGAAAAAAACCCCATTTGTATATTTAGAAAAAGTTGAATAATCATAAGGAGCAATTACACATTCTGGAATATGTGAGTTAGTTTTTATGAATAGTTTTGGGCTTGTTCTCTAAAGAATAAATACAAAGAAAAACAGGTATTCAAAATACAGAGAAGGAGAAAAAGTGATTTTACTGCTTTTATTTATATCAACTTAAGATGGAAAATGTAATGGTAACTTTTGATCTAAATGTAAGTAGAAGATAAACCAGTTACTGTGTCTTGTATCCAAAAAGTAGAAACGATTCTCAGCCTTACTTTTTAGTTCTCATTCGGGCTTGGCAGTATATAATTTTTATTTATTTTTTTTTTGTTTTCAAATTATTTAAGGTATTTCTGTTAAATGGATATTTATTTTTACTAGGAAAAGCATTTCTTATCTCCCTTCTACACAGAGGGTCCTGTGGAAAATCTCAGGATCTACACCACTAAAAGGTAGCACCTGATATTTAATGCCAAGAGAAATATAAGAAGAACTTGAAACAGTTCTCACTTTTGAGTGGAGGAGGTCTCTCAAATAGGTTAAGTCCACTTGCTAAATTAAATGTCCTGCTAGGAATGTCACAAGAAGATTTCTTTTCACATACTGATATGTATATACACACACAGACTTACACATATACACTTTTTCAAATTGCTTTCCTGTATTTCTGTATCTGTTCTCCTCAATTTCAATCATTCTGTGGAATTATTTTTAAAAAAGCTTGAAAAGTGAATGCTATAATACCAGAAATATTCTACATAATCCAAGTATGGGATGTTACCACTGAACAAACAAAATCTGTTTTCACTGCTCTCCAAAAGAGGAGAGAAATTTCATATGTAAATAGTGGAACTTACAGTACAAATCATATTTTGGTATAAAAGGAGTTTACAGATTTTCATCTGAAATAGGATTTCTGATTTAGAGAATTTATGAAAAAAAAATTGCATTTTAGCAATTCATGCACACAGCTCATAAATTTTGCTCTAACAAGGAATGCATAGATGGCATGAGCACTACCTCAACTTATTTATTTTCATGAGTAAAACCAATGAGCAGTCAGAAGACAAGAGAGTAAACAACTTAAACAGAATTCTCAACACATATATAGATATAATGCATTTCCATTCACTGCTCCCTAAGGGAAGTTACCATACTCTGCTGTTATTTTATAAGAAACTCACTGTAAAAGGCAAGAGATGAAATATATTAATGTTTAGCATCAAACACAGATAGAAAAGTAAAAATTCTTTCTATACAGTCCCTATCCCATAGTTCTCCTTTCTCAAGAAGTGAAAGTCTCTCACGTTATAGCCAAGGATTTAAAGTATTGCCAAATAATTCTTGTTAAAATAAATTATTTCCTCAGTTTTACTTTCGTTCTCCTTTTCCCCCATAAATCATTGCCCAAAACCTAGGGTTGGTGCTACATTTCCAAGAATTTGTACCTAAAATGACACAAACCCCTGTCTTTGTCTAAGTATAAAGCATAGCCAAAGTGGAAAAAAAGAGAATGCCCATTATGATTAGAGGATGCAAAATCTATATTATTATTACTGTTGTTATTAATATACATTTGCATAAAAGTCTGTGATGAAGAAACAGTGAAATGAGATTAATCACAAGAACTGGACTCACAGTTTCTTGAGAGTTTTAATCAATGTCTAAAAGGACTTGAATTAGGAGTAACTCACAGGAAATACAGGTTTTTAGAGCATGCATTTTCATCTCTTTTAGCTGTTACCAAAACAATGCATCAGAAACAGAGCACACTTACCATTTTACCACTGACTGGGCAAAGCAGGAAATACAAATTACAATTACCTCATACCCATACTCAGAGATGAGCAAAGTCCTGAGAAAACCCACCAAACATCTAAGCTGACCTTGCTTGGAGGAGGATGTCAGTGGAAAAGGGTTTGTACATCATGACCTCCTAATGTCCACTCAACCCTGAACCGTGCTATGATTTTTATGTGTTTCAGACCTATGATATATGGCTGTCACAATAAAAGTGGAAAAACAGAATAAAGAACCTTTGAAACTAAAATGAGCACAGAAGTAAAACTTAATCCTGACATTAACATTAAGAACACAGAATTGAAAAAACAAATTTTAGTCTCACCATGACTAGGAGGAAGAGCTCAAAAATGTGTTATTGTAACTCCACTGAAAATAATAAAATGTATTGTTTCTTTTAAAGAGGCAAACACTGCCTTCAAGCAAAATAACAGAAGTCAATCCAAGTATTGTGAAGTCTGGATATAATACAAAATACTAATGTTTGTTCTGAGAATTAACTGCTTACATTTTTCTACCACACAGGCATGACATTCTATACTCCTGTATTTTCATTTAGTCTGTAGATTTGTACTCTATATATAAGTGAATTAATTATGTCCAATGCAATTTTTTCCCTTTTGTTTTGTTAAACTTCTGCCTCATCAGAACTAAATAGAAAATGGGTTCTTGTGGTTGAAGAAACAAATTTCATCTTCACAGAATATTGATCTCTCTATTTAAATTATGATAATTCATTGATAATTTTTTAACTATCACTTCGAAGGCAGTCATCCAGAAGGTTGGTAGACCAAAGAAAATGTTGTTTTTCAAACCAGTGAAAGGAAAGACAACTAAATAGTAACTGAACAATGCTTTCTAAATATTTATTGTTTCAAGGGAGGGTAGAGATCTACTTAGAGAGATGCTCAGGTTGCTAAACCTTGGTTAGATTTAAGAGACCAAGTGTATGCATATTCTACAGGCTAACTTATTAATTAGAAGAAAGCAACTCCTTTGACTGGGACAAAATAAAAATAAAAATAAATTATTAAATTCCCGCTGTAGGGTGTCTGCAGGACCGCCCGGGAGTGACTTGCCAGTGCCTTGCGGGGCCGGTCAAAAATACTGAACTGCCATCTAGTGGGGAACTGGGCAGACTTCTTCAGGTGGTCCTTCAGATTCTCTTAAATATAGTACTTCTAACATTCATTTCTAATATTTCTATTTGTCTTCTCATCCTTCTTTCATAGCCTAAGAAACTCCAACAGTATCAGATGACAGTATTTAATTACAAAGCGGCTACTAGCCGTGTAGGACGCAGCGCAGAATGAACAGACAGTCTCTGCTTAAGCTATGTTAATGTCTCAGAGAATCTCACTTCGTATTTCAAGAAGTTTAGTTAATTTATCTGCTACAGCTTTAGGAAATCTATTTGTGCTTGTAAGATTTTCTGGGAACAAATCAAAAAAATAAACTTGAAAATGGCAGCATGTTTGAACTGAAAAGTAACTTCAAATATTAAGAATCTAAGAATTCTATCAATAAAACCTTTGCATAAAAATTATGTTTCATGAACATAAAATACTTGACTTGCACCTAACTTGTCCTGGATTTCCACAAAGTTAAATTCTCCTTTACTGCCTGAGCAAAACACTCTACATTTCAGCAGTTCCTATGACCCTGGCAGTAAAGTCGCCTGCCGGGTTTGTAGCTCCTCATTTCCTACAAACTTGGTTTCTTTGCTGTACATTTCTGATAAAACATCATATACTCTGAATGCTAACAAGAAAACACTATCTATCTGCATATGCTTCCTGAAATTCATCTGCTTAAAGCTAACATATTGGAATTCTAACATTGGACCTACAATTATAATGTAAGTTCCTCCATATCACATATTAAAAATCTAGGCTTATTTTTGCAAGATAAAAAACCACAGATACATACTTCTGAATTTTCTTAAATTTTTGTTCTCTAAAATTTGGGTATGCTGACATGGTTTTGCAGAAAGTTTACATTGGTACAGTTCTTAAAAGAAGATATACAATTCTATTCACTATCATTTGATTCATATGGAAGCATACAAAAACATTTGCTTCTCTCTTAATCCTTTATTTCCTCAATGAGACAACTGCATATAGTAGATCCTTTTGAATATGTCATACAGTTTTTTGGTTTGATTTTTTTTTTTTTACCCAACTATATAACTTATTTTTCTGTGCTGAAATCTAGGACTCTGGTTGTCATATCTTTGTAGGAAAGGAATTGTTTTACAGTGACTGTTCACTGCTTCCTCAAGCCTTCTCCTCCCCCTTACAAAAAGCAACCTGTCAAACAGCAAAAGGATTGAAGGGGAGCGCCACTTCTTCACAGGTTTTTTTCCTTAATAATTATCTCAAGAAAAAACATGCAAAATCAGGCAGTGTTAAAAGTGCCACTGTCACAGAGCTATTTGTGAGCCAAGAGGGGAAGAGTCCCCAGTTTTCCTCAGGTTCCTGTGGAAGCCTGTGGTTCACTATTCTTGCCTACACAGTTGGTCTTTGTGCTGACTAAAACCATGTAAAACAAAAATAAAACAAGTTTTATACCAGACTACTAGTGTTGCAACAGTCTAATGCAGGTTTATAACATCTCCCCTTTTGAAAATTATTTTCTGTATTTCACCATTTCAGACTAATCTTTCATCTATCGTCTTTATCTTATCTATAAAAAATAATCTCTGAAATTTCTTTTAAGAGAGAGCTTTGGGCAGCATGCATGTTTCTGAGACAAATTCTAGCAGTGACATTTTATAATAATGAAAAGTAAATTCCAGTCCTACCAATGTTCTATAGTTTCTAAACAGACTGATTATGTATTTATCTTAAAGGATTTCAGAACCTTTTTTCTTGTATTACTAGGTGTCAAAATTGGAACATTTCTAATATCACTAAGCTACTGCCCTAAGAAATTATAATAAGTCATAGTCAAAAACTAGTTTAAGAAGAAAGGTCCCTGGTGAGAGAGGAGCTGCCAGTAAAGTGGAGTGGTTAGGAATATTCTAAATATACACTCCATGGATCTGGTTTTATAAAGCAGAAAGTATCTTCAAGGTGGCAAAACCTGGCTTGCAATACAGTTTTTTAAGATTAGCACTGTTCCCCTATGATATTGTTGGAAAATGCACCAATAGATTATGCAGTAGAAACCCATTTTCAGCACCTCAGAACTGCCAAAATTTTGTCTGGTTTTAGTACCAGTGGAAGTACTTGGAATTGCCAAAAAGGCATATAATTTTGGTTGAGGATTTATTTGCTGGGTAAAATGTGGTGAACCAAACCAAACTAAGACGTTGTGAGCATAAGAATTTTTTGATGACAAGCTTTTCTGATGTAAATACAGCATAAATAGTCAGTGTAAACTATCTTATAACCAAACTGCTAGAGACTGCAACAGTCTGTCAAAACCTCCTCTCCTGAGGTGGGATTGCAGGGACCAGGCATGAAGTATTCATTATATCTAGATGCTGACAATTAAATAAATGTAACAAGAACTTTGTTTTTAAAATTGTGTGGTCCAAAGAATAGACTCTCATCACAAATGATCAAAAATAGAAATTTAAAATAATTTTATAATATGGTGTATAAAATAATGCTTTTAAGTGCCTTTCAAACAATTTTAGCTTTCTGGTCTGTGATGTCTCACTACTAACAACACCTAGTTTACATGTACTCATTTTACAATTAAAGGATTTTTTTTTTCCCTTTCATCTTTTTTCTAAGGATCTATTCTTACCTGCTGTGCAAACAAAATCAAGCAGCTCTGAAAAGCGAATTAAATGTAAGGAAAATTGCAAGGACAGTGCAAAAGATCAGGGGTACAAACAGAACAGAAATTGGCTCTTGCGAAAAGTACTGCTGTCAAATTTAATGATCAGGTTTGAAGCTGGATTTCCTAAATTAGGGCACCCCATTTTTCTCTTCTTCTTTCACTAAAGGAGTTAAGCCTAACAAAACTTTCTCTGTTCGTACTGGGAAGACTAAGCAGACATCCTTGCTATTTGGCATTTCAAAACCAGGACTTGAAATGGCTGCCAATTTTTTCTTATTTTTCCACTGGTTAACAATTCCTGTACTAAAAAGCAAGCACATCCCCATTTCCTCATTTTTTTTTAGCTGTAATTTTGAAAAAAAAAAAGATATTTTGGACTCAATAAAACCCTTAAAAAACTTTCAGAAATTGTTTTTGTAAATTTTTCTGTAAAACATGCATGTAAAATACCTCACACATATATAGTATTATAAAGATAAGGAAATGTAGAGGATATATAAATTAAGAAGTCCCTTCAAGTGAGAAGAAAATATAGAATCCAGGCTGTACTACTTGTGCCTTAAATTTAAAATTATTCTGATTATTTTAGTTAGCCGTTTATCATAACTGAGATAATTTATCAGCACATCATATTATAACTGTGTTCTGGCCAATAATCTCCAATTATATTTGTAGTATGTGGGAATGTCTTTTCCCAGAGAAAGGAGAGGGAAGAAGTCTGTGATAAGATTCAGCTGATGATTTCAAATTTTAAACAAGAGCTCTCTTTTATTTATGTATTAAAAGAAAAAGAGAAAAATAAACTACTAGACTAAATTCAACCAATGTATCCTTTTTACAGAAATTAAAACTAGACAACAAAAGAGGGCATATCTCTAATAGAAGCATGTTCATCACTTAAAAAAAAAAAAAGTATAAATAAGACCAAGAATGATCTGACTGCAGTAAAGGATTTACCTACAACCATGATGGCTGTTCTACTTTCAAAATGTTTTTATAGACTGATATAGTTAAACACTGAGGGATAAGAATATGCTGGACTGCTGGGGACTTAATTTAAACATATGACAACATTTTATCCACATACTGTTCCTCAAAAGAGAAAAAAAAACAACTCCACTCTGTAGAAGTGTAAAAAAATAAAACCAGAATAATGATGATGACATAATACAGCAAAAACTTGAGATGACTTTCTGCAAGTGAGGTGATCCCATTAGCTCTGCAGGTCATTGATGAATAATAGCATAGAATGGAAGTTCATGTTACTGTCATAAGAGATTGCCACAGAGTGAGAGGGATGGGGATCTCCTAAACACTAGCAAATGGAATTCAGCAATTGGACAACATATCAGGCTAGTCCTAAAAATAAAGAAAAGCTCCCAACTATTAGTAATTGCCATTCAAGCAATCAGGCAGTGCTCCAGAGCTCCTGATTAAACTTCATTCTCATAGTGATTCCCATAATACTTTTTTTAATAGGTAAAATAACTACGTATACATAAACCTACTTAAATTAATTACATTTGCAATAAGAAAACCATTTATAGAGGTCATTTCTTGCAATGAATTATAATACTAGAGACTGATTAAATATGCTCCTTACATGCAATAACTTTCTGTAAATATAGGAAAAATGTGCTTTTCCACAATATATACTAGAAACCATTGCTAGTGAAACCTGGATGACTGGAATATAAGAATAGCATGAGAAAAATATATTTTAGGTTACACTTATAATACTGCAGTGAAAAATTATTTTTTAATATTATTTTAATTAATGAGCTCCAGTATTAAAATGTTCCATATTATGAAGTTTAGGTAACCAGCTAGAAGTTGTTTGGCAAGACAAGCCATAAAGTTAATATACATACTCTCCCCAGCCATGGCTCACAAAATACTTGATCAAGCCCAAATTATATTTGCAAGTCTAATGACCAGTAGTATGTATTTAACTACACATTCCTTATTTTTCCCTGGAAATCAAATCACCATTTTCACAAACGCTGCTTGATACAGCGATGCTTGCATTGTCTTGTCACTAACACAAAAAGCCCTGCAAATATCAAAAACAAACAAAAAAAAAGCTTAAAACCAACAACAAAGCACTCAGCAAACCAAAAGAAACAAAAAACGTAAAAAAAACTCAAAACAAACCCAAAGGCGGAAATGAGGGAAACAAGCTGGGAAACAGAGGAGGAAGAAAAGAGGTTCCAAAAGTTTTTCTTCTTCCTTCTAATGACTTCCAGAAAAACTGAATAGTGTTAATTACAAGTAAGATAAGTCTGTTGAGGAAACAGAATCTGAAATTCCTCAGCCCCATTAAACTGCACCACCTTTAATGACAAATACAGCATGTATGATGACATGATAAAAAACCAAGATAGTCTGTGTTTCTGTGGCATAAGTCGAACCCAGATTCTCTCCACTGTCCCAGTATTACATCAGCTCCTTTTTAAGTCTAACATGACCCTTTAAACCTGTGTATATAGTACCTCTGCTATGATCTTGAGGAGAGTCAGAAAAAAATCCCTGCCACTATTACTTACATAAACTTTTGTAGATTAGCTATTATTATAAGATCTTTTATAACTATTCCTTACTAAAGCCATTTGAGTTTCCTTACTAGAGCCATTATTTTTGAGTGGATAATAACATTTTGTAAGAATCACCTTAGGCAGGAACCCTCAATCCTTATACCTAGTAGTATACATAGTACACTATAGAGCTTATAAAGTACCCTCACTTTGGAGCTTTTTCATACAGAACGTTTAATACACAAAACTATTTCAAAAATATCAGAAGTACTGCTTTTTGCCCTTTTTTTAAAAAAATGATAGAACATTTCTGTTAGAATCTTACCTGTTCTCGCTGAACACTGCCTGCGTATTGCTTCTCTGTTTCTGGGACTGTAGATTTCAACTCTGAATTTGAAAAGAAGATACAGATTTTAAATCAGAAAAAAAATAATTGACTGATCTTTTGAAATATACATTAAGAAATTCATGAAAGGACCGTCAAGTTGAAAACTATCCCAATTTCCAAATTATCCCAACCATTACCTGTCCTTAAAATGGTTGACTCTTGCCAACTGTGTTTTCCTTTCTTCCACTACCACAGAAATTTGAAAACTCCACAATGACATAGGTAGTAATACAGATCTTAAAAATAGAGCAAAACATATGACACTACAAAACTAGATCATTTTCTTATTTTAAAACCAGATTACTTTTCTGACCTTAAAGAACCACACTGTGTCTCAGTTTCCTTTCCCAACAGGAAATAATCAGAAAAGGAAAACAAACCAGCAAGCAACTCCACAGTGCAAAGATCTTTAATCAGTTTAGGAGCTACTGCTAATGATGCCTCTTTACTGATCATAGCCCAGTTATTTACACGTAACAAGAACAGAAGTATTTTTCTTACACCTGCCCAGAGACTATATGTGTAGCATCCTTGCAATATGTTTAAAGGTACTACTATTCAACAGGGAAATCTCTCAACCATTTGCAGAAAGAGTGAAGCAGCTGTGAACCAGAGGCTCTGGACTCGTAATTCCTAGACATCTGGCCTCCTCACAGCTTTCTGACAATCCCAGCTGTTGGGAAGCAAGACATACAAGGAAGCAGTTTCATTCCAAGTGTGAGCTATGTCACAAGTCTTGAAAATGAGCAATCCACAACTTTTTACCTGGATGTGGATAAGCTTCACCTAACAAGAAATAACTCATCATTTAGATTTTAGATTTCTCTGTGCTTGAGAGAAACGTTCTCTCAATTTGATCTATTTGATCTTTGCTCACAACAGATTTATTCTATGCCGATTTTCTAGTATTAGACATGCACCCACAACACTTAATGTTTTCTGCCGTGCAAATTAGCACACTTTCCTTACATAAAAGTACTTAAGAAAATAGGAACAAACCTCTCCTAAGTATTGGTCAATATTTAGCAATTTGACAGAATTGTCTAGCTTATTTTTACCTCAGAAATACTATTCTTCTAAAAAGGATTCTAAATATAAGCTTAAGTCAGGGTGATCTGAGCAGTTAACTTTAAGGTTAGTTAGATGAAATTTGGCAAATACAATCTATTCCCAGCAAACCAAGCATTTTTGTTAAGCAAAATGAAAAAAAACAAAAAACAACCCAAACACTACCAGCACAGTTAGGAAAAAAAGGTTCAGGAAAGGAAAAAAGTGCTGTATGAGAAATGAAACCTTTCCTTTAAACCAAATCAAGCATTTTTTTGGGGTTTTTTTTTTGTCTTTTTTTCTTTTTTTAAGAGACTAACTTAGATTTCAGCTGTAAACTCATGCTGGTATGTAGTGGGCTGAGACTGTTTCATTTTGCATAAATTGCATAATCTTTGAATGTCTTCACAAGTGGTTAAACAGCCATATGGGAGATGGGATGACTGGGCTCTACTTCCACTGTTTACTTGCCCTTTCCTATATGTTAAGTAGAACAGTGTCATCAGCAAAGAATTCAAATAATTGAATTTCAAATACCTTGTTGAGTTTAGATTCAGGCAATGTGCTGAGATGTGACAATGGTAGAGTGAAATGCCATAAGAAGAGGCAGGAAGAGATTTGGGTATTCAAATAGAAAATCAGTGCCGTGCACATCGGTCTTAAACCTTAACTGAATCCAGAAATGGAAAATGTTTTTAACGTAAGTTGCTGGCTTAAACCCAAATTCATATTATGTATTTATAATTGTCTGTTTTAAAATTAATAACTAACCTAAAAAATCCTCAAACAAGAATCAACATTACCAAACCGAGTGCTCCAAAACCTCCCAACCACTCTTCACACATCCAGCAATGCTCCACGTAATACAGAGCATACAGCAAGACTATTAAATACAAACTATACTAAACAGATGATTAACTACATTGCTAATCTAGGATGGATTACCTTAAACCTTAGAGAATTTTGTCTTGTCTTAAAGATTGAAGACCTACTATTGTTCTAATGCTAATATATATAATAAAAACAAAGATTCTGTAAAAACATCCTGGTGCATTCCTCTCTCAAAAAATGCTTTTGTCTAAAATGCATGTTTTTGATCATGAGCTAGTGTTTCTAATGTTAATATATCTCTTTAACCCAGAGAGCAATAATTACATATGTAACAAAATACAGCTACCCTGCATATAATAATTTAAACCTTTTAAAAAAAGTTTGTCCGCTACAAAATGCAAATGTGTAAATACACAAAATAATTTAGTTACAAATTTTGAGGAAGGTGTTTATCCTCAGCTTTCACATCACTCACCTCCACGTTCTTCCAAATAGCAAGCATGTGAACAATTGAAGAAATGAAATTATTAATTTGCCTAAGTTGTATTCAAAATAATAGCTTCTTCTTTTCCTCCATTCCCTACACTGAAAAAATCACACCAAAACTTAAATAAATACATCTTAAGAGCTACTTACATTAAACTCAGAAATACTCCTAATACACAATTTTTACTTTATTTCTAACTCTATTTCTTAAATTTTTTCATTTTTTTCTGAGAGGGCAGTAGCTGAGATAAGGAACAGACAAGTCCTGTACATATTACATCCACGTAATGGGTATAATAGACAGAAAAACATAGGATGGAAAAAAATCATATACAAAATGAATACATTTAAAAATTATTAGTATTGTCCTTTTGACAGAAATACAATTCTAAGTGTATCTTTACATTTCAAAATATTTTACATTATCAACATTCTTCCAGATTTTAGAGAAACTAAACTCTTTTTGACTTACACCAACCTCTGCAGGCCTAAAACCTCAAAATAATTTAATTTGAAATTCACCCTTTTGTTTTTCCAGTGCACAGTATGTTCATAAATACTGCGATCACACATCCATTAGCTAAGTCTCCCAGATGAGAAACAACTTTCAGAGTAGATGGCAGTGAATTCTAACAGCATTTATGGCAGCACTTTCATTGAATACTAGATAAACCAGGAGATCCTTGGTTAAAAACTGGACTGGCTCAAGTATCCAGCACTGCAGAGTTCCACACTCTGAATTGCATCAGTCAGATGGATGCAAAACTGGATTCCATGGTCTCCAATAGCATTCCTTCAGTAAAAGGCAAGCATAAACAGAATAATACAGCAGTATTGCACTTTGTTGGCATCACTTATTTTGTCTGTGAACACTGAAATAAGTGATACCAGTAAAAATAAAATGTTGCCATGGTAAAAGGTGTGCATGTAAGAAATACTTTGCTTATGTTCCAGAGGAAGTGGCAGAGAAGTCCCCAAGACAAGCAAATCTGAAATTAACTCCACCCAAAGCCTACAAACAATACAAAGAGATCTGCTGAAATAATGACTCAACTCTTCAAATCTGAGCAATGAAAAGGAGTAATGGAAAGGAATGAGAGAATTTGAATGGAAAGGAATTTGAGAATATCCAGTGGCTCTCCATGGAGGGTATGGAGATGACTGCAGTCTACATTATTGAGAGCTGCTGAACACTAACTAATGAAAAGCAAAGCCTCCAAGAACCTGTGGTATTTATGGATCAACACTACTAATAGAAAACAGGCTTGAAATCCTCATTTAAATTTCTCTGTCAGCTACAAGGGAGGATTTTTCTTTCGTGGTTTTAATTTTCAATGTAAACAAAGCTCTTAAAGAGCATGAAGATTGCAGAAACAGTTGGTAGCATAACCCCACAAATTTTAGGGCAAACTGACTTTCTAAGCAAGCCCTCATTTTATTTTTTCAGATACACTTTTCCTACCCCTCTGTCAGCACAGGACTGCTGAATCTACAAAGGAATACCTTACACCACTCTAATAACTTTCAGTACAGCACCAGTCAGCTTCTGAAGTTTTCCTTATTTTTAAGAAAAAAGAACTTGTATCTCATAGCTTTGAAGGTATGTAAACTGGAAAAGAATAAAGATCACAGCACCTGGCAAAATCCATTACTCAACAGATTCCAGGTACAGATCTTGGTTGCTAACAAAAAGAATACATTTTTGGTGATTTTTTATTAGATTCATACTAGCTGACATTATTTCTGGTGCTAATCCAAGATTCTCAAAACCAGGTGTTTGTTAGTAGCTAAGATACTAAGTTTACATTTCAGACTCTAAAACACAGCAGCTTCCCCTCTCCTACACATTTATCTTCTCTAGATCCAAGAACTGTACCTTCTTCTGAAATTTTGAGCCTTTGTTCTTCATCTGGAGGTTTGGGTGGAGGCCACGCAGATGGAATTCTCCTTGGAAAGCTTCCTTCAATGTAATCTGTTGAATGTGTGGGTTGGCTAACTGCAGCCCAAGTATAAAGCTGGTCTTGCTGTGATTTAAAAAAAAACAAACAAAAATGGTGGAAAAGTTCATATAGAAAGACAAGGTCAAAATATCTAAACTTTTCTTTTCAGTACAAATAACTCAATATCCCCCATATATTATGATAGACTAGGTTTTATGCTCTTCAGTCTGATAAAGACTTAAGATAAATCTATATTAAAATAGTTATGTTCATTAATGGCAGAAATGACAGCTTTCAGTTTTCTACAACCCAACAACATGTTAGGATACAGTTCAGCACTTTTTTGAGTAAGGAACTCTTTGCCACTTCTTTTCTTAGAGCTGTAAAACATTCTGTCCATCAAGACTGCACTTTGTCACATACAGCTGGTTTTATGGCTTGGAGGGAAATATTTCTCTCCACACCATACATAATCATTTTACACCAAAAGCACAAGCAAAGAAAATGAGCAGAATTATTTCAGCAGAAATTAAACTGCTATGTGCACTCTTTTCAGACCTATTTTTATAATTTCCATTTTAATATTTTTAGAAAACACGTTAAAAAGGTGGATTTTCATTTGGAATAAAATGAAATAAACCCCAAACCAACAGCTAAAGGTATTCTCAGTCTTCTGGGCTCAAGTCAGATATTATCCTTATTGCTCAATAGCTTTGAGTCTATGACTAAAAGTAGGACACACAGAGTTTCTGATGAAAACTAGGGCAAAGTAATGCTTTAAGCTAACAGCAAGATTTTAGATGACCACAATTCAAGTAGTTATTATTTTGACTGGTAGTCTGCATCAACATGAACACCTTGTGATTAAACATTTAGAATACTGTAAATTCTATAGAGATCATTCCCAGTAATTGCACAAGTAACCTAGTAAATGATCTGGAAAGATGCAATTATTGTAGCACAAAACTAGAAAACAAATTAAGTCACAGGATGAAAATATAGTCATATCACAGTAATACTTTCTTACAAAGATGATTTTCATTAGATTTCATTCATTCTATTGCCTGAATAAAAACTGGTACATATTTCATTTTTAGATTAGAACTTTTTTTTAAAAAAAATTTGACAGATAATAAACTTTGAAGAGATATGCAGGACAAAGAAGAAAACATTGCTTGTTTTTGGGATAATCACTAGTCTATGTGACTAATTTTCTATTTGCCTAAAAATAAATTGTTAAAAGAGTGAAAATGTTCAGTTGGGAGCAACTTACTTGGAACAGACAAATGCTGGTAATAACGTATAAAGCTTTGTTTTACAGAGGGTGCCTCAGTCAGGGTCAAAGGAAGCTCATTAGACCTTTCCAGCAGGAAAAACATGACCAAAATCCAGAAATGCATATTGACTTTAGATAAAGGTAAAAATATATGAATAAAAAACTTAATAGAAAATAACATCAGGTTCTTTACATAGCCCCAAACTCGATGCTCCTTGAAAAGCCTGTCCATTATAGCAGCATTACTATGATACTCTATTTGAACATCTGAAAAGGCTTGATTAATTGAGTTCTTTAAGTCACTTAATTATTTTCCATTGTCTATTTCCAGCATTTTAGAGGATAAGTGTTTCTGAGTACTTATGTGAATTTCTGCCCAATTTCCAATACTGTTTGAGTAAAAAGAAGAGGGAGTCCTACCTGTACATGTTCTGGGAAGAAAATGTGCTGGATTTTGCTATTTGTCATGTTTCTGCACCATTTAAATCTCAAAAACACAGAGGAAAATAAGACTTGAAAAAGTCATAGAGGCAAACCAGAAAAGTTTTTTTCTTTCCCACTCTACCATCTTTTACAGTCCAGGGAGCACAGGGAAGAACATGCTCTGCACAGGGTTAACTGGCTAAGCACAGATGACTTTCAATAGGATTACATGTAGGGTTACTGGGCAGTAAAACAAAAGACAACTGACTGTAGATAATGTTAACATAGCATAAATGAAGAAGACAAACAGTTAAACTGGCCCTGGACATGACATTTCACTATGACAGTTCTTGAAAGATATAATACAATAATTTAGCAACAGATTCTTCAAATAAGATTAGTCTACACGAATCAAGATGTATTTAAAAAAACCGAACAAACTCTCAGAATTATTGTGCAGATGGTATACATTATGAAGGTAAGAAAATATGAAGTACCTATGTTCTTGCTGATGTAATTTACGGCATATAAAATGTAAGCAGTTATAAATTAAAACATCACACAACTTGATAAACTCTTAACCCAGCATGGGAGCTTTATCTGTGAGTATGAAAGGCAGTTTTTTTTGTCTGTATTGCATTTGGGGGTGTGGGGAGGGATTTCTTTATTTTCTGTTCAATACAGAGCAAAACAATAGAATAGACTCCTCATGTAATGGAAATTTACAGATGTAAAAATGCAGATTTTCAAAAATGCCTCCAAGGAACTTGCACTACAATGAAAGAATATCCATTTTCAATATATAGACAAGGTATTTAACAACAACTACTTTCAGATTACTTGCAAGCTTATAAACATATTTTCCAATATGAGAAACCCTCATGATAGAAAGGTAGTCTGAAGCTCTGGATGGAAAGTTGATAGTCCATAAATCACACTTTAAAAGGGAAAAAGATTAACCCTGTCTCTACTTTCATGCCCTTCAAAAGATACAAATCATTTGAATGTCCTAATTCCTATGCACTGAAGCTATGGTCCAAAATATAATCCTCTTTATGCTTTGTCTTTAGCTCCTTGTCAGTTAATATACTAATCCATCTCTTTTCTCATTTTTCAAATCTGATAATGCCATAAATGTGCATGATTATTAGAACAGTTTAAAGAAAGAGATATGCAGCCAATTCTGTGATGCTGAAGTCTGGTTCAAGCAAAATAAACAAAATAACCCAAATTAAAAAAAAAAATAAATCCAGATTTGTTTTTAGTATTAATAATTACACAGCAATCATCCATGAACCTAGATTTCCGCTTTCAAATTTTTCTCCTTTAAATCTTTCTTTTCAGAGGCAATTTTTACTAAATACCATTGTGCATAGTCAGTGAATATGCTTACCGTGATCAAGTTTTGGATACATCTGGAATTCCCAGTTCATCTTGCTCAAACTCCACTATTTAGTCTTTAAAGCATCTCTTTTGAGGGGAAAAAAATTACATTTATATCCTTGTAATGAATGATGCCAGCCTTATTTTTTTCAGACTCATATCTGGGCAGACACTGGAAGCTTCAAGCTGTCTGAGTCCAGTGCACTAAACATTATGTCAAGAAGAGTTCTCGTTTCCACACATCCTTACACAGCACTTTCCACTGGTTCTTAAAAGTGCAGAGCATCTGCACATGGGCGAGGCAAACTGCCTGCAGGATCTGATGCTACCTAATCAATATACATTTTACCACTTTTAGATGCTAGCAGCATTTAGAGTCACAGGGACTCAGGTCTGTAGTTTAACTCACTCTCTTCCCAGACAGAGAATGGCTTTTTGTTACAACTTGCCATTCTCTGGTACCACAGTGTTACACTTCAACTATATAATAAATTAAATATTAAATATTCACTTCACTACTTGAGCTGGAGATTCTTTCCAGCTCGTCTTTAAAGACGGAAATGAATTTTGAAAACTACTCAAAGAAAGGCCTCTAGCAAGTGCCATGTGGCTGGTGAGCCCAAAGCTAGGGCCATGAGTTAGACCTGCAGCAAACATCTGAAGTCATTCTGGTGGGCCTGGACCTTTCAGAAAAGGGGTCACACATTTTTCATACAATTTTCACACCGGTTTTGTTCCCTGGGCCACAGACTGAGTTACAGGATACTATATCCCCCCCCACTGTAGGAGTACAATATGCAACCCTGAATGTATGCTACGCTGCTCCTGGAAATACACAGGTAATACAACCTTCTGCTCAATGTCCTTTCAGTTTTTAATCAGCTGTCTATCTGCTTCCAGTTCAAAGAACAAAAATAGCCACTGTGAAAAGGGCTTAAAAGAGGTACAGGAGATGGAATTGAAATAGCAATTGGTCTATACACATTTGCTCCAAATGGCTGCAAAGGCATGAATTAACAATGTGAAGCTCAAGGGGGAAAAAATCTGACCAATGATATTTAGACAACTCTCAAGGAAATAATCAAAGTACAGTCAGGTGGGAAGGTGAGGCAGTACAGCAGCACAGTTCTCTAGCATTGGGTAGTAGTAGAGGGAGGAAGTAATTCAGCAGTACCTCTAAACTTTCTTACATGAGAGTGCATTGGCACTAACACACCTGATGTGCTGAGCTCTGATGCAATAGGGCTCTATTTTGCAGAACATTTTTTTTTTAATGGTAAACTTGCAAATTTTTTCACTAAAACCATAAACATTTGAAGCTATCCTGAAAAGGGAAGACCAGAAGTGTTGGAATGTTGTAGGCAAGTACAAATGGGCCAAGAGTAAACACAGAGCAGTAGTTACAAGAAGGTTCCTACTCATCAAATCATTCTGGATAGCATTCTTTCAGTGGGAAGAAGTTGAAGAACAGGGAGAGGAGAGAGTATAACTGCATTTAAGATGGAATGAAATAAACTCATAGAGGAGTTCCATTTTATGTTACTTGGGATAAGAAGGGACCAGACTCCATGTCTTAGAGGTGTTTTCCAGGCTAAGAGCTCCAAAGAGCTTGTCCACATTTGCATATAATTTCTTGGCATTTAGTCTGTTTCAAGAAATTGAAATTGTCAAGAAAATAAATTGTCTATAGAAGAATTTTTATTTTTTTTTCCATTCAGGAGGGTTAATCATTCTAGTATACTATCTAAAATGAAAGTCAACTGCATGTTCTCCACTGCATACCAAGAGTTAATTGTAGAAGCAAGGTTTTAGTTTGAGAAACTAGAGCCAGACTACCTCAAAATGCTCTTATCAGCAGGAGACTGCTTTATTTTAAGCAGCTTTTAAAATAAAGAAATCAATACTTTTAAGAATGGGGAAAGTGGTTTACTTTTTGAGGACAGGTTCAGTAACAAAGCTCTGTCTTGCCACTGACAGAACCAGAGGAGTGATTAAACACAGCCCTCAACTTGTGCTACCTTTGGCTGCACTGGTGAGCACAGATGTTTTCCAAGGCTGAAAAACAGCAAGTCCTTCATAATACTGTAATGTATAGCTGAAGCAGCACTTTACCTTCATAAACTAAATTTGTTACATAAGCATTTTACTTGAGTCAAAAGGATTTTTTCTTTTCAGGGAACCAATATGCCTCAACAATGAATTTGAGAACACTTCAAGTGTCAAAAATCATGAAGCATTTATTACCCATGAAATGACTTCAGCCTCCCTCAACCAGAGAGAAAAAACATGTTTGATCCCATCAAACTTTGCTCAGGATTCAACACAGTATACCAGGAGAGGCAAAGAGAGCCAAAAGTCCCACAGTTAGAGCCCTCACAGGGATATGAAACCAGGAAACTAAATTTCAGATTTCTGCATCTACTCTCATTCTGTTACAATGTTGTTGCCTTGCTCTTCCTGCTCCCCAGTAACTTTTACATTTAATAGAACTGAACACTGGTGAGTTTACAGTAAACTTGGAAGAAGGAAGAGTGGCTAGCCTTCAAGAAAACCTTCAAAAACAGGTTAAGACCCAGCCCTTCTACACATCCAAGTAGAACACCCACTTGGAAGGTCTCATCCCAAGACCACCAGGTTATCAGCTACTACTGACATGACCTGAGGGTCTGTCCTCTCATTGACTCATCAGGAAATATAAGCTGAGAAAAGAAGCTTCTTCATTGGGAATTGTTTTACACTGACACAGATTTCTGTAAGTTTGAATTCTGAAAAATCTGAATCACCTGAATCCAACTGCTTCCTTGGAAAATTCCTTTCACCTCTATTCAATTTGATAATGTAATTTATACTAACATAAAAACTCTCTCTGAAAGATGCGCAATATATACAAATTCAACTCTTAATTTATTCACAGTTCCAAGTGAGAAAAGACATCTTTTTATGACTGACATTCTGAAGAAAGAGAACTAGCCTACAGAAAGTCATAAAGTATCTCTTGAGGTGACAGGCTGACCACCAGCTTCACCATATGGACAATGATACTAAAAAATTAAAACAGGTGATATAAACTTAACATTCAGTATATGGCTCTTGAAGCAGTTCTTCAGAAAAGTAAGCAAGCAAGCAATGTTCATAGCAAAAAGAAACCTGAAAACATAGCAATGTCCTACACATAAAACACCTAAGCTGAAAGTGTATACAGTAGCATCACCACAAGGAAGCAAAGAAAGAAAGAGGGGAAAGAAAGAAAACAGAGAAATGAAAACGAAAAGGAGTAAAAGGAGTAGAAGACTGCAGGGCCTGAGCCAAGAACTGTAAAACAAATTATTTTTTTTAAGAAATTATCTCAGTGAAATAGCAAAGGAACAATATTCTGCCCAATGATCAACCAACTCTGCATTTTACTACACTTAATTTCAGAATTTCTCACCACAAAAGACAAAGTGTGACTGGGTAATGGAAGAGGATATATGAGGGCTTTGATTTAGCCAAAATGAACTGCTATGGTAACCTATGCTACAAAGATTAAGACAGAAGATTAACCATCTGTTTTCTCTGCTCTAGTCCACAATTTTCATTTGTTCGCTTTTAAAGTTTTATTCACTATTGACTCCATCATATGAGGAAAAACCTGAGAGCTAAAAAGTACTGCTCTGATAAACACTGTTCTGAGAGGGGACTACATTCCATCTAACAGATTATATGCCCAAGCATTGAAAGTATGGTTGAAAAAATGCTGCACGCATTGTTGCCAATGATGTGCTGCAGTTTAGAACTGAAGTTCTCCTAGCTGATGCCAGTACTTGTGAAAGTTCTTTGGAAACTGATCACTGGTATTTTGGCTGTCTTCAGAGAAAGGAGTCTATCTGCAATCTGTTTACCAACTAATTTTCAGACTGATATCAGCAGTGCAAATAAGTTAAAGTTAAGTCAAGCCTTCATGTGACTAATTTCTCTTCCTTCCGACTTGCAAAGTCCCACCATCTGCTACTACTCAGCAGAAAGAAAGCAGTGTCTTTATTTCCTTAGAAAGCATTTGCATCACCACAGGTGGCCAGGAGATAATAGGAGAACAGCCTTTTTTGCAGCATTTTCCATTCATGCTGTCTCTCTGCTTCCTTGGGGAAGGGTTATTTCAGAAACAGATGACAGCCTAGTCAGGCATCATAACTACAAATGGCACAAGGGGCGGTGACTATCCAAAACTGCCAAACATGACTCTGTATAAAATCACATCAGAACACAGCAAAAAAAGATACCATCCAGAAGATTTTATTTAGCCCTTTCATTATAGAATGTGCTGAAACTGTTGATAAATCAAGAAGGCATTAACAGCTGTACTCAACAGAGTAAGAGCATTAAATAGAAGCACTGAAAAGAGGTGTAGAGATTTGGGCAAGTCAAAATCAAACTACAAGCAAATAAAGATGAAAGATGGCATATTTTGTTACTGCCACTTGAAAAATAGTCATTCCTGGACCCTTCAGTGTGCAATAGAGATTAAGTTCCTCAAACAAGGAATACAGTAGGGATACTAAGGTATGCTCAATTTTCTTCTCAAAAGCACTTACAAAATTATAAAATAAAGCCTCTCTCACAATTTTTCATTCAGAATTTAGGTGTTTTAAATCTAATGCTCAGAAACAGAACAAAATTACTTGAAAATCTTGTCAGAAAAAAGTAGGAACTTGCTATGAAAGAAAAAACTGACTGTAGCTTAAAAATATACAATGTGAACTGGAAAATCGGAAACAGGAAGACATAATTAGGGACTACACATCCACACACTACATGTGTGCTAATTGCAACTACTGGATAAAATGCAAACACCAAGTACTTGTCACAATTTTTTGGCAGTGAAATGTTAAAGAAAGTTGCCTCATATGATAGGAAGATGCCAGCTTCTTCCTTGTTATGAACTGTTTAAAATCTAATGCAAATATTTATAATTCATACACATTACTGATGGCACTCTGAAGATAGCTCTCTTACACCTTCAGTGATTTTAAAGAGAGGAGCTAAGCAGATGAGATCCCTACTTATTAAAAACTGTGATCCTCCAACAGGTGAAGGAAAAACTTGCCTGTTATTACATTCTTGCCAAAGATGTACACTTTGGACATGCCAATTTCATGATTATTTTACTCTAATAGGAAAATATAACGAGGTAACATGCTAAAAAGCTTAAGACTATAGTTGCACCACATGTAGGAAGGTAGGTAGTTTTCACAGCTATCAAGTGACCAGACAAGGGACAAAGGCCTCAAGCTGCAGCAGGGGAGGTTTAGTTTGGGTATTAGGTAATATTTCCTCGTTGGAAGGGTAGTCAGGCATTGAACAGTCTGCCCAGGGAAGTGGTGGAATCATCATACTTGGAAACATTCAAAAGGAATGTGGATGTGGCACTTGGGAATATGCTTTAATGGTGAATATGGTGGTGCTGGGCTAAAGGTTGGACTTGATGATCTTAGAGGTCTTTGCCAACCTTAACAATTCTGTGATTCTGTGGTTTATGAATGGAAGTATTTTTCACAAGGCATTAATGTCTTGCATATCATTCACTCAGAAGATATTTGGTTTTAATTTCAATCTTTAGAAGGCCTCTTGAATAACTTACAACTGCTAAAAAGGAAAAAATATAAAAGGCAATAGCTGTTCAAAAGGCAAGCATTTTTTTCAGAGAACATGCTTTCTGTAGGCTTTTGCTAATCCATCTTTCTATGAGTTGCCATTTACTTGCTTGACTTCATTTCTTTTTTAGTTAAACCCTCTGTTTTTCTTTATAAAATACTAGCAGAAGCATGAAAGACTAAAGATAGCCGGATGAGTAAGTTGTCATGACATACATGAAGCAATAATTAGCAGCCTCCCTAGCAAATGGGAAACTAGCATTAAGGGCAACGTATGTCTAGACAGAGAACCTGCCACTGAACATTTACTTACTCTTTAAGATCCTCTTTATATTGGGACAGTAGGTAGGAAGGGCTGTAACATAAGCTTCCACTGCTTCTCAACAGCAAAAGTCTTAAAAAAAACCAACCCTTGTCTATTTATGTTACTTTTAAAGCTTTGTTCAACTTGTATTTTTCAGTCTAATCTTTTATTCTGGGCAACTGCCATCAACTGTTTCAAAAGAAATGATAAAACAAGCTAAGATTGAAGATGAGAGTTTTCTCATAATTTCTTAAATCAGTTCTAAAATTTCTGTCCTTTGGGCTATTTTGACAAGAAGTTCAGAGGTACTTCATGAACATGTCATCTCCAATCATCATTAAAATCTATCCAAAGACCTGAGTAAGATATAAGCCTTTGGAAACTGGACTCTGTCCTCGGCATAAATGTGGTGAAAGCTGCTAGTTCTCTTAAGATTTGTGCTCTCATTTGACATTTGTTGATCCCTCACGTTTGCCATATATGAAAAAAAAAAATTCACATCCACTAAGTATAGTGTACACCAGAGACAAAAGTGCCAAGAATTTAAATTAAACTGAATTCTAGGAGTCATTACAGAATTAGCCCAAGAAACTAAGAGCTGTGGAAGTTGTCCTTATTTTTAATGCACTGCTTAATTGTAGTCAGACAATTAAGACAATTCAGAGCAGAAGAGAAAGAAACAGGATCCAAAAAGAAATTAAAAAGAGGGCATGTACTATTCTTTAATGGCCTACACTGAAGAATGGAACATTGTTGGAGGAAAAAAGCAGACCAGATCTCTTGCATTGCTGAGAAGACAAAAGATTTGGATAAACATTTCTAAGACAGGGAGAAGTAGAGATGACCAGCGAGCATGAATAATAAAGAAAATGAGAATATAATCAAAATGTGCAATTGCAAACATTTCAAGAGATTTCAGCATTAGCCATGTTAAATTAAATTCACTAGAGGCCATCTAGAAAAGGGGATCAGAGTTAGAGAATAGGACTTTTAAATAATCTGTTTATATTCATCTCGAGCCATGAGCAATAGATCATAGAGTGAACAAAACTTACTGAATTGTTTTCATGAACTGTAACTTAACATCTTCAAAAAATAAAGTCTGTGGGACCACACTTAAGCAAGAAGAGAATCATGGATTTTATTTAATTTAAAACAAATAGTACTTTAAAGTTCAGAAATACGAGGTATAAATCACAAAAGGAGAAAAGGATTCAAGGATGGGTTTCAGTGGAAAAAGTGTTGGAAATTCTGCCAAAAGAAAAAAAAAATAATCTGAAAGAGTGACCCAAGAGACTTTACAAGCACCAGAGTAAGATGGAAATCAAAAGAGCCAAAGAAGTAACATTAAGAACCAGGCAAGCATCATGGCTTTATGAAGAAGGGAGAAGGCCAAAAGGTGGCAGGGACCAGGACAGGGCTAGAGGAGCTTTGCTGATGGCAGTTTCAGCTAAGTGAAGAGGATATCAGCCAAACTGCAGGCAATTCAAAATTGAACTGGGGGGGCTCTGATGAACTCAGATGAAGAATATGGGTTTGGCTCTGCTCCCAGTTTTGGAGTAAGGTCAAAGAAGATGTACCTCTTAATTCTAGATGGGTGAAATTAAGGAAGTAATACTAGTCCTTAATTAAGTCCTAATTCCTCTGTCTTTAAAATAAACTGTTAGATCAACATTAAAGTTTTGCTCTAATGAACTTAAAAAAATGCATAGAAACAAAGAAGATAAATGTTAATAGTAAAAAACCTCAAAGTACACACATGGAGAGAGATGCAAGAGAGGACATGACTCGCCAACCTTACATGTCCTTTTTAAAGCAATATTCAGCATCTCCATAATTTTTTGCAAGCTAATTTTTAATTATTTTGTTCCCTTACATAATAATTAGTATTTATTTCCTGTAAAATACTTTAAATTTACTCTAAGAAGAAAGGAGATGCATAATCTTCAAGTTTTCAGCCATTAGAATTTATACTGCAAGTTCTAAATATTTCTGTTTTGGAGAATGTGTAATGAATAAACCGATAGGTGTTCCTGTACTGTGGTCACCAGGCTGGAGTAGAAACATATTCCAAAACTCAGCATCAGCAGCTCTCAGCTCTGCACCATGTAGAATTCAATTATGGAGATCTGGTGTTCAAGACAGCTGTATGCTGCTGGTTATATAACAGGGCCATACACCACTTCTGACATTGTTTTACCAGGAGTGGGATCTATTTAGGGGATTTATACAGAAAAAAAGTCACAGAAGCTGTGACATTTCTGGCTTACTGATAGACCAAGTCAAATTAAGATCACTGCTAATTCAGCAACATCCTAAACTCCTGACCTTGACAGATGGTTGATGTGACACTAGGTTACTACTATGTGCCTTCTTTTGGATACATTAAACAAAATATAATTAAAGTACTGTTATTCAGAAAAAGCATAGTATATTAGTTAAAAAGAGCCTTTTCTGTTTCTTTGAAAACTTTGAATTTGACAAAAAAACTATAATGTAAGAGAAGCGTTTTAAAAATATGGTATTCAATAATCTGAAGGAGATCGCTGAATATATGGTAACAGCAGGAGAGTGGAAAATATTACTAGACTCTTTCAAACAGCCTGAAAAATAAGAAACTTTTCTAGTAACTTTCATGAGTGTATTAAACCACAAGCACTTTCAAATGCTGTGTGATTTTAAGTTGCCTGAGTAACCTCAGTATTATAGTTAAACTGCATTTTTCAATTAATTTCAAAAACCAGTTAAAAATGTTTCAAATCTTGCATCTTAAAAAAAAACAAACAGCAACACCAAAGCCAGAACATAAATGTATAATATTGCTAGAGGGACCATTGGATGACTTTGTAGATAAAACAGGCTATTTAGAAAAGCTTGTACAGGAATTCTCTGGAAGAAAAATTATTCTCTCAGTTTTCCCTTTACCAGTTCTGTTACACTATTCCTTAAGAAAGATGTGAAAGATTTAAAGAGTTAAGAATTACTCATGTTCTCTCATATCTATGCCAATACTTTTTTGTCTGTTTGTAACCAAACTTCAGCTTAATGTGTCAAATAGGGATGATCTTCACTACACCAGCAAGACATTAAGTCAATGATTTAATATTTGTATGCTGTTTTGAAGCTAATTAGTGAAGTGAAAATCCCTAATTATTTTTAGCTGCATAAATCAGTACAAAGTGCCATAGGTTACAAAAAGAAGACATCCTAATATTTAATTAATTACCCAAGAGAAAGGAGAAGTATGTGAGGTTACATCTACACTCAGGTTTGTAACAGTAGGCAAACGCCTGGCCAGATAGCCCACAGGTACAGATAACACTACAGCTGGAATGCCAGCATATTTGCATTGACCTCTGCACTATTTTGTACCCAAAGTATTTTCAGGGAAAAAACAAACAAACCAAACAAGCAACCTAGGATAGACACCCATTTTGCGTTCTGTAAAATTTTGTGACGTGCTCTTTTCTGTTATGCCTTTAATTTTTATTTTTTGGTGAGGCAGCTATTGATGGAAATCTTGGTAATACTTTGATTCAAAGAGGACAAAAATGAGAACTGCAAATGAAGAACAGACTCAGACTAAGATATAACTTAAAAAGTTAAGAAATTAAGTTCTTTGAAGAGAACATGTTAATGTGGATACAAAAGCATACATACCTGAGCACACAAAAATAGATGGTCACTCTCCTAAGGGCAATTTTCATTAAAATGACAAACTGAATTCTTTCAGGGGAATAAAACATCAGAAAATCATGTCCTGCTTGACAAAAGGGACAAAAGACAACTTTTTCTGTACTTACATCAAACGTGGGTGTGCTTTGCTTGGCACTCTGGTTACATGGCTCTCTGAAGCAGTCAGTGAATGGAAGCAAAAGACCCATTGCAATAATGCGAGAACACAGTTTTTCTGCTTCTTCTTGCGGTGCATTTTCCTGCTGGCTAAAGAGCTTTTCCAACAGAGTTCGTCCTGCCAAGATGATGAGAGATCAAGAAGAATTTGTAGCTATATGCAGGACACAAAAATTTAGGCATTGCAATTTGTATTGAAAATCTGAATTATTAGAAGTAAAAGCTATTAAATGAAAAATAGTTCTTAAGAAATGTATGTGATAGTAAGTCTTTAATATAAAATATTTATACATAATGATTTTAAGTGACCTGGAGCCTGATTAATTAGGACATTCAAGAAAACATATGTATATATTATATATGCTGGCTGCACTGTGAAAAAAGAACAAAACCCATGAATCGTTATTGTGGCGTCAATTTCCTATGCAATTTTTCCAAAGGGAGAATCAAGATATTAGCAAGAGATGGAACAAATTCTTCCAAGGATGTCATAAAAAGCTAGTATAGAGTTTGGCCTCTTGACTCCTTAAATGAGCATTTGTTTTTTAGAATCATCAAATTATTATAGTCTTTGAGAAATTTAGCTGCGTTTCTTTGGAGAAACTCTCAATAAAGGAATAGTAACAAAACCCCTCATAACTATTCTGTATGAAACTGTACTTTATATTGCTCCAGAGTGGTGGAGTGCTCCAAACTAAAACGCAGGGTCAGAAGCAGCAACTCAGAGAAGTAAAGCTTTTAAAGAACAGGAAGATACTGATTCCTCTTATAGGGCCAGATTTCACGATCAAAGTGTTTGCTTTTCTTATCCAACCAGAACATGAAAAGAAAGCATATACTATAAAATATATTAGAGGAGAAAATGTTAGTGGTTTGAAATATGACAATGCTTTGTGAGTTTTCCCAGAAATAGACTACAAAAATCAGTTACATACGCATGTTGCATTAAAATCTACATTGTAAGAACATTAAGTTGCTTAAGCTCTAAACAGTCAGATGTAAAAAGATGCCAGAGTTCCAGTTCACATGATATTGATAAAGAGATGAAATAGATATACTGAAAGAAGAAAGACAAATGGGGTAATAAAGTTAATTTCATGTTTGAGTATAAACTAGCTGAGAATACAGTTTGTACCGAAGTAAGTTTCTATAGCATCTTTTTTCCACTCCTTCATTCAAAGTCAAAGGTATTTTTGAAAAAACAAAAACCAACACTGTGTTAAGAAAGCAACAGAAAGTGTACTTTAGCATGGTAACAATGATATTGATAATTATTATTCTACTGGCTTTTACGTGAAAGATTTCTGATTGAACATTGACTTTATTCAAAATGTAAAATTTCCCAGGCTTTCTGAACATACTAAAAAGATTTTTCTTTTAAACATCTGGAAGCAATTTTTAAAAGATACAGTAAGTGACATTTGGCTAGGAGTTTCTGTATTATTTTAACTTCATGTGGCAATACATCCTAAAATAAACAATGCATTAAAATGTTGGAAGTTTTTTCTAAGATTTTCTTCTCCACATCTAGGAGATCTGATAATTATCTGATCATAATTCCAAGTTTGCTAGCCCTTTTTAGACAAAATACAATACATTCAAGGGAATAAAACAGGAGATAAGCTATGAGATAAACTTGTATGAGACAAATTTTGTTACATTTGCCAATTAGTTTGCCTCTGTCCCTTGGATACACCACCTGAAATGCAACGCCAACAAAACTGCTCATTCAACATATCCCTCTATCACAGTTCAGCTGTTAATTCTTCAAAATAATTTATTTGTTCAAGGCAGTCTTTCTTGTTGACCACAGAGGATCACTTTGCACGCCCCAAAAGAAAGAAATATGCAAGAAAATGACACATTTCTGCAGGCTATATTATATATTGAAACGTTATCCATAACCACAAAACGTCAGACTTGATAGATTTTGTTTTGCCTCCCCTCCACCCCGCACATTTTAACATTTAAATAATCTTGTCATGCTTAAAGAGTCTTCTCCTGCATATTCAGACCCAGAATAACCCCTTCCTTTAGCTTTGACCTAATTAGCAGGAACAATCTGTAAATTACAAAACAGGAAATGAAGCTTCAACCTCCCTTTAATCCACTTATTCATTTGCTAATTTTTATAGCATCTGTCTTGCTCAAATTCAAATACATTGTTCAGAATCTTAATTACTATTCAGTTGGAGTTTAATTTTTATAGTAGTTTTTAACAAGTTTCTAATAATACTTTGGTATTCAAACAACATAAAATAAGTATATGTGCAAAAAATGTCATCCATGAATTTAATTAATGCAGATTATGGTAAGAGAAGTGATATAATTTTGTCCATGACAGCATGAAGTAGTCTTGGAATAAATAGGATAGTAAAAATTATTTAATTATCTCAGCAAGTACCTTCTAATCTAGAAGAATCAATAATTTGATTTAAATCGATCTCAGGCTAAATTTCAGTCAACTACAAGAGTTTGAGCTACAATTTTGCACTGTTTGTTTATAAACAAAAGGCAGCAGCAACAGCTTTTGGCCTCAGACACCTTAATCACCTCATATTCATAACTTACATGAGGTAATGCCTTCAGGAGGTGAAGACGTTTGCAAATAATCTGGAAAAATTAAATGACTAATAATTTCATAATTATTAGATGATTGGCTGATTTCTGCTTCAGGTGTGAGTGGAGTGGCAGAGACTTTCTCTTGACTGCCTTTACCTGCCATGAGAACAGTAGAAACTAAAACTGAAGTCTCTGAGATATCTTTTTTTCCTCTAAGAGGTTAAATTACCACTATTTGTGTTTAAAACATTTCTTCCTAGAAATTCCAGGTCATGAAGTTCCTGAACCCCATTCTTACCTCTCCCCTAATTATTTTGGCAAGGGATGGGGAGAATACTAAATTTTGAATTCGGCAAGAACTTCAGCTTTAGATCAAGACAGTATTCTGAGGATCCTGCCAAAAATCTTTAGCAAGTATGATGACTATAAACTCAGAAGATATTTTTTTAGGAGCTTAGAATTACTTATTAAACCACACAAAGGGATAAAAAGACTTTTGTTTTTTCTTCTCTTACAAAGGATTGCACAATTAATCAACTACAAGAATGACAACATGAGATTAAGTTTGGAAGTCTCAGATTCTGGCCTTCTGGGGATATTTTGTTATAATTTTGCTACTGTGACTCAGCCAGAATCTTCTGGCTCAGCTTCCAAGTTCCTTGTTCTCCACCTCTATATGATCTGCCTCTTTCTCCCTTTCCCATGAAGATGAAGCACTACTGATATTGTCTCCACTACTATGACACAACAGGTTCTCATCCAATCCCTATGACCAAGAATAGAACACCACTGTTCATGAAAGCCATCTCTGTAAAAAATGTAATCTATTCACTACTGAATGAAAATTTACCTGTCCCAGTATGGTTTCCATTCATACTGTCTCCTTGTATAAAGAAGGTGGGTAAAAAAGAGCGTTCAGTATTGTCCACAAGCAAATCCTGACTCAAAGAATTCACCTTATAGATCTTTGATATGCTCAGAAGACAAGCCTTGCAAAGGCTACAAGGTGAGCAAGAAAATCTTTATAAATCAGCAGTATCATGAAAATGTTGTTAGCTTTGAATTTTCTTAATTACTGAGGGGAGGAAGAGACACGAATGGAAGTAAGAATTGGAAGAAGATTAGAGTAGTCATAGTCGTACTGAAAAAACATATAATTCACTGAGGCACTGAGCTACAGCAGAGCTTGCAATAATGCTTCCCTGAGGATCTTACTGTTATAACCTCACATTTATCTTTAGAGATGTGTCTTCCATCCTCCTTGTGCCGGATTTGCAAAAGCCCAGGAGCACAGCTGGCAGTGAGTACCAGTTGAGACTAATGATCAAAATGAGTTTTACTCCAAAAGCTCCCCCTTCTGCCACTTTCAGTGATTGTCTCTCCAAAAGACCGGAGCACTACACCACACTTTCACCATGAACACAGCAGTTGCATCAGCACATCTTAAGCTGCACACACTGGGAACAGATTTTCCATTTTTATTCTTCCTAACACAGAGTGAACAGCTTCAGTATAACACCAGTTCTGAGCAGCCTATTCAGTCACCTCAAGAGTTAATTTATGCACATATTGTTCACATCTTCAAAAGCTGAAATCTGCTTGCTTCCTTTTCCCCCAGTTTACTCCTTTTTTTGTCCATTTTAGTAAGATCAGAAATGCTCCCATAGCAAACTGATTTCATAAGCTTTGAAGCCAAATGTACCACAGACCTCACTCTACTTCTGGGAGACAGTACAGAAAATAAAGGAAAAGGAGGAAGAAATAGACAAAATGGTGAATTTCTGTTTACAACATTTTTAGTCTTGCAAAATGCAAAAAGACAATTGTAGTCATCTTACAGCTTCTTATTTAGAAAGGATTTCAATTATGAACATAGTTTCGTAAACAAAAAATAACAACAAAAATACCCCCCAAGCCAATAAACAGAGAGTTGCATTCAAAAGTTAGGAAATGCTGTACTTCATCTATTTGCTGTTTCATATTAGTCTAAATCCTTCCTTTGTTTCAATTCTTTTTTGATCTCCCTTTCTACTTACATTGCCAGCAAGGTGGCAGCTAACTCAGGCCTCAGTCTTCTGGCAGAGCACCTGAACAGTGCAGCACCAAACGTGCCCCAGAATGCCAGAGGAGGACAAACATGTCAGAGAGACAAAAATATGGCAAAGATGTTCAAAGATTTTCAGCTGAGATAGCAATTGCAACTGCATGTAGGTTCTTAAATAATTTTCAGTACATATTCACGCATTCATTGTATTTGTTCAAACTATACAGCAAAAGCTTAATGAATAATTTTTCAGGGCAAATCAATCACACTCCATTTTCACCCTTTTGCTGCTCAATGTACTTTACCAGGTCTCAAATATATCAAACACACCAACATTTTACATATAAAATTATTAACTCAATGATAAAAAAGTATTAAAGTTCTTTAATGTTTTCCTATATTTCACAATCTTTTCAAATTTCCAGTTTACAGCTAACCTGAATACTCAGCCTAAATACAATGTGCAGCTTGTGACTACTGAGAAAGAAGAGGTTTTCCAAGATGCACATGTAACCTGGGGAATGAAACAGGAATTGGTATTCTAGCCAACTTTTCTTTAAATAATAAGCCCAAGTACTGCATAAGTGCATATTAAATATGCATTTGCAGTATAAAAAGAAGCAATTTCGTTTTGTCTGTTGTTTCACTGAAGACTGACCTGGGAGATTATGCCCAATATTTCAGGATTAGAAACTTCATTTATTGTTCTTTTTCACTGCAGAGTTTCTAATCCTTTTCTGATTTAGATTGGTAAACTGTTCTGGATTTCTCATCCTGTGAGGTTGCTTTAGCTGTTTTTTGGGATTTTAGTTTTGTTTTTTGGCTTTTTTTAAGGGATTGAATTTTTATTGACAGATACTTTCCTAAAATCATGTGACAGATTTCTCACAGTCTGGTTACATAAAACATGGAAAACCTAGCAAGCAACAGGCCTCCACACAATATAGTTTCATAACAAAAGAAAAAAAATGAAAGCCTTCTGCTTCGAAAAAACAAAAATAAAATAAAATTTAAAGTCTATAATTTCCAGGCAACATAAACCTTAAATATAACAAAACTGGTCAAGGTCTAGGGTTAGGGCAAATATTGCCATAATACTGTCAAATGTATTTCCTTTTGTTCTTATTATCAGTGTAATAGCTGATCTCTGCCTTCACTGGTTGTATAAAAGCCTATGTTTCTAAGAGGGGAAGAAAACCCCACAGATGTTATATATTGATATCTTTTATATATATATATATATATATATATATATATACACTGCATATTATCATATTATACATAAAATATTATTTTTTTCATATTTATAGTCTATATTTTTAGCATTTAGAACGTTAATAAAGTCAGGGATGTGTGGAAATACCAAAGAAGATTGTCCTTCCTTCTCTGATGTTCTGCCTCCAGATTTCCTGGCTATGTTCACAGGGATGGCATAAACTAAACCCACACATCATCTCAAATTCAGAAGTCAAAGTAGAAAGCCTGTCTAAGCCTGAGAATTAAGCAGAAGACATATCAACACTAGCTTCCTCATTCCCACAGTTTTCAATGTCTGCCTACACACAGTTCAATGTAATTTTAAAGTCAGAAATATCTATTTATCAAATTACAGTGAATAATGTATTGATTGAATACATTCATAGACTATTCAAAAAACTAGAATAAAACTATCAATTATTAATTTTACATTTGTCAGTCCTATACTTGATTGTCACAGTAAACACTATGCTTTACTTTTGCCAAGTTTTCTGAATTTCTTGGCATCTCAATCTCCTTTTACAATGTCTTATCTTTCATGGTGCACTTGGTAATTGTTATAAATTTTCCATGTAACTCTTCACTAGCTCTAAGAATAGGACCAGAGTACATCAATCCCTGTGAAACTCAAGCAGGTATTTTTTCCTTTATTTTAGCCTTACAATCATCACTAAGAATTTAAACACATTCTGGGTTGTGCTAGACGGCTTTAATAAGCGTATAACTGAGATTTCAACTCAGCTAAGAATGAGCAATGCACTACACAGAAAAACAAAGAGCATCACAAAATGCTACCAGCTCCAAGTGCTTGAGACATCCCAAAGGGAGCTAAGGAGCACATGTGCATGCTCCCCTTTGGAAACAAGGGTATTAGCTGCTGCTAGAAGAGAATCCTGCCACTGTCCCCAGGGCCACCAAAGGGCAAGCAGGGCAAAAGTAGCACCTCATTCAAATGGCCCTGAAATTCTTCCCGAAATGCCCTGATGGAAAAGGCAGAGGTCTGACAAAATTTGAGAAAAGAATTCTCCAAAATTAAAGGTGAAAGAGAGAGATCACTGAATTAAGGAAGTAAAAATTTACCCCAGAAGGAATGCTACAAACCATTTTCAAACAAACACATCTCCCTCTTGATCTGTAGTTTTCCTTGACTGAACCAAGCAGCTGTATTTTAGAACAACCTGTTCATTTGTGCTGACTATGAGACATGACAACGCCACCAATTTCAGCATATAACCCATATAATCTTAAATTATAAGATTATTTAACATACACCATATTTCTACAAATCATGCCAGAAAGCATATGAAAATCTAATTAATGCAGACCTTCATCCTGATGAATGAAATCCTAAGGTCCGCTCAGTTCCTAATTTTGAAATTTGTATCATAATACAGGAAGGCAGAAGTAGAGTGACAATTTTACTTGGTAGTGAAAATATCAAGTCCTACAAGTGCAACGGTCAGGGCAAAGGTCAGGACACAGATCTACACTTGTGTTAATTATGTAATAAACTTCCTGCAGCCTGACAGGATCCATCAATCACAACACTGGGGGGAGCAGGACAAAATGATGCTGTTCCTCCAGTGGCAGTGAAGTAACATGCCAGAGTCCCTTATCTAAAACCACCAGGACTTTTCTTCTTTGAATAAATGATTTGCAGTGTTACCATTACGTAAGGAAATGCAGATGAATGCCTTCTTACCACTCTTGTGCTGTCTGGAAAGCAGCTGTAAATAAAATGTTATCAATGTATCAAATGCTATTGATCTTTGCTAAAACCATGCTGCATATTGTTGTTTTTCTTTACTCTTTGGTCATATACCCAATACTAAATTATATCTTATCATTTCCTCCTTCAAGATTTATTCCAAGGACTTGCTTGCTGCTGCAGTCAAAAAATGATGAAAATTGGCCTGATTATTTGCAATAACAATATTTTACTTTTTATAAAAAGCAGTTATTATAATTTTGCCATCATCAGAGCTCCAAAATGTATTAAAATATTTGTGATAGGCTGTGACAGTGCTTTCAGCATTCTTTCAGATTAGCAAGTCTGTGAAGCACTCTGGCTCCCTAACTTGAACATAAGCTCCTTGAAATTTTGCTTTCATGGTGACTAAGATTTTACACCTTTCCCCCACTGTGAATTTTTTCTTACATGTGACATATGTATGACAGGATAAGCTGAGACAGAATATTAAACTATTCTTTCATCCCTACCTTTTTCTAGATGTCAATTATACATGTCATTTAGTGACATCTACATGTGACATATATAGGAAAAGATAAGAATACCTCTTTCAGAAGCTTTCATATAAGAACTTTCAGGAGCTGAAGATGTTAAAATTATTTTTAAATGCCAGACAATTCCTCAGTTATGTTACAGCCGTGGCACAGAGTACAAAATACCTTTCTAAAAATATCAACAAGATGCCCCCCCCCCCACCCCCAACATTAAATTACTTATGTCCTTACACCTTGATTTCTGTTCAGTTTCTAATGCAGTATTATTGCAGCTTACAGAGGTACATTTATGAAGCTTCTTTATTATACCAATTTTTTATGAAGGATAACCTATATGTGTCTGTCTACCAAATCCTTTAGGGACCATATGTATCTTTGGCAAATTTCATATTGTGTTTTCCAGGTACTTAGCTTCCTCTCAGCAAGTATTTAATTCTGTCCTCTTTACCCTTTTAGTTTCTGTGGTGATTTGTGATGTGAAAGCAGCAGTCTGTGCCAGGTTCTCACCGACTGCTGGAAAGCCACAATTCTTTCTGTCTAGCTCTTTTAAAGTATGAAGCTCCTCTGATGTCTTTTTGGGCATCTATTCCTAACAGCATCTTTCGTCAGTCCAACCTGATACATACTGTTCCTTACAACCCAATTTTGCAAAACTTTATTCCCGATGGTTCAACATTTTATTCCACTTTCAATACGGCCTGGCCTATCTCTACCTTAGAAGTAAATTCAAGTGTGTGGTCAAGCAGCCAAAAGTCACAAGACACAACTGAACTCACGCAAACTAGGTGGTCTTTAAAGAGCAACACAAACAACACATTTCCTTCAACCTATTCATTAGCTCCCAGGCATGCCTCACCTTTCTTGCCCCTCCAGGAGCTGTGTTCACAAGGCCTGCTAATCTCCAACTTTAATAACTGCTTTTCCATATTTATCAAGATGTATAAAAAACTTTTCTTTGTATCCATAACAAACAACAGTTAGATGAAGAAAGGGGAAAAGCAGAGAGTTAGAACTACATCCCACAAAAACTAAAACTAGACATGCACATCTATGTATTTGTGGCGATATGCTCTTCTAGACTTTGTTTGAAGAAATCCAGCTCCCTTGCTATAACTGGACCTTTAAGTTCTTTCACTGATGTAAGCAAATATTGCCCTCAACAATTTCTCAGCATAAATTATTTCTTGACTCTTTGCATGACAAAATAGCACTTGAATACGCAACCTCTTTAATAA